>NC_133617.1:735414517-735422017 GCF_048593235.1 Sminthopsis crassicaudata | reverse complement strand
TATAAACATGCACACATATATGTATTATATATATACAGATATATGTGTATATACATACATAATACACACATATAATATATGTATATACAGATATATACCTGCAGACATATTATATGTATATATATAAAAGCATTTATTAAGGAATTACTATGTCCTTAATTTTAAGGTAGTAAATTTTAAAATTGCACTAAAACATACGGGACATCCTAAATATTCAAGGTAAATACAAAATAATGACATGAGGAGCAGATAAAATACCATCATCTGGGAGATCAAGAAAGGTTTCATTCATTTGGGAGTTTGTGTCTGAACAAAGATTTTAAACATTCTATCACACTCATATATATGTACACACATGCAAATTCATCACACTCACATACATATACAGACATAAATTTAAATTTTAAAATTCAAGGTCCTGGTACCACTTTCTTACTATTTCCCGACAGTCCCTTTCCCCCAACTCAAATGACTCTCACTCTAGTTTACCCTATAATATTAATGATGATGAAGATTTTGATGATGATGATGGTGATGATAGCTTCAGTCCAATTATAATAGACAGATTTTTTTTTGGGGGGGGGGAGTTGTCCTTGGAATAGTGCCTGGCACATGTTGTTCAATCATTTCAGTCATACTTTCTCTTTGTGATCCCCTTTGAGGGTTTCTTGGCAAAAATACTAGAATGATTTGTCATTTCCTTCTCCAGCTTATTTTATAGATGAGAAAATTGATGCAAATAGGATTATATGACTTGCCTAGGGTCACACAGTATCTCAGACTAAATGAACTCAGGAAGAAGTTTTCCTGATTCTAACCCAGTACTCTATCCACTACACCATCTAGAATGCTCCACTGGCACTTAACAAATACATGTGATTAAATGATAGTCTGTCAATCTACTTTTACAGCCTATGATATAAATTGGACTCCAATGTTGGTCTTGACACATAACCTATATGTGACCGTGGCAGGTAAGTTGACCTCTCGGTGGACCAGACAAATACTATAAACTTAAGTCGAATCATCCATCTGAATTTGTGGATGAATTTATCCCATCTTGGAGAATTCCTCTCCATCAGTGAAATCACAGATCTGTATTCTTTAAGAAAAATAAAATAAAATTTGCTCAGTGTATGTAAATTGATCCTCATCTTCAAACTTTCTGTGAGACAGATTTTGCCCAATTCCAGGGTTAATGTGTGACTCCCCAGATGTCAAACACTTCAGGAGGCCCCATTAACTCCTTCAAATCTTTAGTGAACTACAGCTCCAGGCAACAATATGCCAGCGCCTACAGCCAATGTGTGGTGTGGTCCCCCAGTTGGACCTGGCCCCTTTTTCATGTTACCCTGCTACATTAAATGGAGCATGGAACAATTTGGCTAATGAGTCAGAAAACATTTTGCATCTACCCCAGCAAGGGTGCCTGTGACAAATAGCCTAGGTATAAGGATGGTGGAATCAAGCTAGCCTAAGGGAATCCTATCAAGGCTGGGGGTGGATGCATTTCTCCTTTCCCTTATAATGTCTCCAGGTTCTTTCCAGTCCCAAGATTCTCTAATTCACAAACTCAAGCAAGAACCATTAAATGAAGCAGGGAAGGGCATAAATGGTTCTTTTTTTGTGCTATTTAGGAGTTTTGAGATTTGACTACATTCTCCAGTTAATTCCTCATCTTAATGAAAATATGCCCTTCCCCTATCCCCATATGTGCTTTACTTGGCTGTGCATATGTTTTTTGTTTTTTCTGTTTTCTTTTACAAGGGAAGGAGAAGGGGGAATAGCAATAGGTTTGCCAAAAAGAGAGCCCAACAGAGAGAGTGAGAGAAAGGAAGAAGAAAAAGAAAAATGAGTCATTGAAATATTTTTTAATGCACAGAAGACAACAGAAGGAAGAAAGGTAGCCAGAGGGAAACACAGACAAGCAAGACACTTTCAAAGTTCCGCATTGAATTTATTATAGATTTAAAATGGAAATCAAGGTGTAGGGCAATAGAGATTCACAGCCTCACATCTGATCTTCTCTTTTTCTACTTTGTATATGTAAATTCTCATTTTGTTTGGTGTTTTTTTAAGTTCTGATTTTTTAAAAATGAATAAAACAATAATGAGGGAGTTAGGGGAAAAGAGTAAAAGGAAATATAGCCCAAGTAGCAAATGTCTAAATTCAAAGGAAAGCTAGATTCTTTCTCAACCTTAGCAAAATATAAAGTTCACAAATGTTGCAAAAAGCACATTTAATGGGGAAATGACTTGGGGGATTTGGGGAACTTAAGTCAATAGATATTTTTTTGTCCCCTCTGCAAATAGTTTATTGAATTCTGACCAAGGTAACTGGGTCATGAACTTAGCACTCATGAGGTGAGTTGGACTCAAATCTCTAAGGTCCTTTTCAATTCAGAATATCATGGTTCATGATTGTGATCTTAGAGTTCATCTAGCCTACACTACAGACTGAAAAATTAAGGTCCAAGAAAGGGAAATGCACACAAAGTCACAGCATAGTGGGTAACAGAGTTAGGATTTGAACCAACATTTTCAAAGGCCAAGCTCAGTTTGTCTTTCTTTCAGGTCATCATGGTTAAGTGACTTGCCAAAAGTCACAGCTAGTACACTGAGGTTACATTTGAACTCAGGTACTCCTCACTTCAAGACCATTGCTCTATCCACGGAGCCACTTAGCTGCCCACTCAACTCACTTTCTGTGGCACCATACTCCTCTATAAGCTCCTTTGAGTTAGTCATAAAGTTATATTAACTTGAAGATCTTGACTATTTCCCTTTGCCCTTTTGCAGTCTCCAACTCTCAATTTCTAGGAATAGCCCAAGGTTTCAACAGCAAAGAGCAGCTGATAGGGGTTCAAAACAAGGGAAAAACATTCACATTTTATGTTTCTTACTGTTCTTCCACCACTACCATAACCCCTCTGCCATCCCCTTGCCCTAAGCAATCCACTCTATATTCCCTGTCCACTCTGCCTTTTGACACCCACATATCATCACATCATTTATGGTTCATGGAAAGAATACTAGACTTGGAAGCAAGAAGGTCTTTGTTCAAATTCCCCTAGCTATGGGACAATCTGAGCCTCAGTTTCTTCATCTGTAAATCTGGAGTAATGATACGTTTAGTGATCTCACAGGATCACAAAGAGGTTCAAATGAGATAAAATTTCCAAATTACTCTGTAAACTTTAAAATTACTTTATATTACTGTTGTTATCAGTTGTTATATTATTAATTAATCCTTTAATTATTATTGATCATTAACTCTAAATGACTCCCCTTTGCCTAGGAAATAAAGAAAAAAACCTCAATCTTGAATTTAAAGCACTAGGCAATTTAGTCCTAACTTAACTTTCTAGCCTTAAATCTATTTATTTCAGATTAACCTTATTCCCTTTAGCCCCAATTATAATATTACCCCAAAAGGCTCCTATACATTTAGTCTCTCCAATCTATCCTCCACCCACCTGACAAACTAATATTCATAAACCAGAATTCTGACCAGGTCATTCCTCCCATTTAAGAAGCTTAAGTGTCTCCAGAAAAAAAATACAAATTTCTTTGTTTAGTGTTTAAATCCCATAACTGTCTGATTCCATCCTATCTTTAAAAGCAGATTATTAATTTTCTCACCTGAACTTTATTACATGCTTCAAATTGTCTTACTTTCTGGTCCCATCCCTATCTTTTCACACTCAATCCCATATAATATTCTATCGTCCACCGAGTCTTTGCAAAAGCTTTCACTCAGAGCTGGAGTATTTTCTTTCCTTACCTCTACCTCTTAGAATTTCAGGCTTCATGGCTTCAATGTCACTAGCTGCAAAAGGCCTTTCTTAATAGTTGCCTCTTTCCTCATCACTATAAACTTGTTCCATCCAAAGTTGCAAAATACATTTTGTACATATTTTGCTTTATATATACATGTATAGGTTGTCTTGTACAGTAAAACTGTATGCTTTTTGAAGGGCAGGGATGGTTTCATTTCTGCCTCCCAATGTCCTACCATAGCACATAGTAGGTCCCTGTTAAGTGCCTTTAAACTGAATTATAAAAAAGAAATTTTAAAAAAGATTTCTTTCTGTTTTGAAAATACCATTGTCTCTCTCTCCTTTCTTTTTCAAATCCACTAAACTTTTGTAATCCTATTTTCTTTTAAAATCAGGGAAAATAGTCTTAATATTCAAAATTTTAAAAGAGCAACTTTAATTTTAACTTGAAGTTTCAGTGAGATAGAGAAAGAAAGAGAAATAGAGAGAGGAAGAGAAACAGAAAGACAGACAAAGAGACAGAGACAGAGAGAGGAAAAGAGACAGAGAGACAAGCAGAGAGAGACAGAAAGAGAACATAGCACTTAGCAAAATGTAAATTCAATGTTGGAGGGGATATGGGAAAACTGGGACTCTGACACATTGTTGGTAGAACTGTGAATGCATCCATCCATTCTGGAGAGCAATTTGGAACTCTGCTCAAAAAGTTATCAAGCTGTGCATACCCTTTGATCCAGCAGTATTTCTACTGGACTTATACCCCAAAGAGATCTGAAAGGGGGGAAAAGGATCCACATGTGCAAGAATGTTTGTGGCAGCCATCTTTGTAGTGTCCAGAAACTGGAAACTGAGTGGATGTCCATCAATTAGGGAATGGCTGAATAAGTTATGGGATATGAGTGTTATGGAATATTATTATTCTGTAAGAAATGACCATCAGGATGATTTCAGAGAGGCCTGGAGGCACATGAACCGATGCTAAGTGAAGTGAGCAGAACCAGGAGATCATTGTACACAGAAACAAGAAGATTATGTGATGATCAACTCTGATGAACGTGGCTCTTTCTCAATAATGAGATGATTCAGGCCAGTTCCAATGATCCTGTGATGAAGAAAACCAACTACACCCAGAGAAATGAGTGTGGATCAGAATGTAGCATTTTCATTTTTTTTTGTTGTTTGTTTGAATTTTATTTTCTTTCTCATTTTTTTTTCCTTTTTGATCCGATTCTTCTTGTGCAGCCTGGCATTTGTATAAATGTGTATGCCTTTATTGAATTTACATAATTTTTACCATATTTAACAAATATTGGATTACTTGCCATCTAGGGGAGGAGGTGAGGGGAAGGGGGAGAAATTAGAAGACAAGGTTTTGCACGGGCCAATGGTAAGAAAAAATTATCCTTGCATATGTTTTGAAAATTAAAAAACTTCAATAAAATGTAAATTCAATATAAGAAGATAAGAAAAAGCCAAAAAGCCAGCTGTGATGGGTTGTGCATCCCTGGCAGGAGAGGCTGAGGCTGCAGTTGGTGGATCCCTTAAGCACTGGAGTTCTGAGTTGTAATTAGATAAAAGTCAATCAGATGTCCCCATTGAGGGCTAGCATCAATATGGTTCATCCTTGGGGGAGAGGAACTCTCCTAAGGAGGAGTTAACTAGCCTAGGCTGGAAAAACAGAGTATCTTGAAACTTCTGTAAGGATCAGATTTGAGATCCGGTGACCATGAGGGACCACTGAACTTCCAACTTGGTGAGAAAGGTGGGGGAATGCTAGTGTAACAATTGTTTTCAATTGCTCAATAGCTTGTAATAGGGGATCCCAGTGCTGATATTGAAGACAGAAAGATGTGGCTTCAAAAGCAGCTTCTACTACTAAATAGCTTATTACATGCCAATCACTGTGCCAAGAACGTAAGATGATCACATTTGGTCCTTAGGGTGGTAGATACTATTTTTATCCTCATTTTACCTATAAAGAAACTGAGGCAAGCAAGGTTAAGTGACCTGGAGCAAGTCACCTAACACCTGTCCCTCAGGAAGTTCTCCAGGATTGATCCTCTAAATTTTGTATGGAGCTAGGGGTTTGTCTAGGGAATGACCAGGCCTTGAATCCCTAATATTGATGAAATCCTTGCCTTAGTATATTGGTATAAGGCTAATCCCAGCTTACATCTGAATGTTGCAAATGCCATTTCCCCTTTTCCTACTTTCATGATAATAAACAGAACTCTACAACCACAGAGATGTTCAGGAGTAACAGGTTGATGAAATATGGCGGAGAAACTAATGGAATCATGTAATGGTGATATAAAATATCTTGTCTCTGAGCTGAGACACCATCATGTTACAACATTCATTACACATTTATATAGTACAGAGAAACCTGAATATATTGCAGCCATCTCAAATGGAAGTAGATTTTAAATAAGGAAAAAGATGGCAAAACATTTATATAAGCTTAACTATCAAAATATTATGCTATCAATCGATGAATCAATCAAGAAACATTAAGGACTCATACTGGGCACTGGAAATAAAAAGGAAAACTTTTTTAAAAAAATCCCTGCCCTCAAAACCCTTGCATGTTATTAGGGAAAAAAACATGTGCATCTATATACATACATAAACATATATGTGTGTATACTGTATAAATACAAAAATATGTTAAAAAAAAAAGGGAGGATGAACTACAGAGGAAGGCTGGGTAGCAGCAGCAGCTGGGAGCAATAGCAAAGATTTAAGATGGCATTTGATTTGAGCTTTAAAGAGAGCTTAGAGAGAGAAGCAAAGAAGGTATACATTTAAGATGTCCAGTCTTCTTACAGACATGAGAATGGAAGATAGGATAGTCTGAGTTGAGGAAAAGGTCAATTTAACTAGCAAATAATTCTACTGAAAGGTACTTTTCTCTTAAAAATAAAACGATTAAGGATTTAATTTATACTTTAACATATGTAACATGTATTGGTCAACCTGTCATCTGGGGGATGAGGGTAGGGGGAAGAAGGGGAAAAATTGGAACAAAAAGCTTGGCAATTGTCAGTGCTGTAAAATTACCCATGCATAGATCTGGTAAATAAAAAGCTATAATAAAAAATAAAACAATTAAGATGATGTATCAAACCCAAGTAAACTTTTTGGCTAAAACCACAGCATTTTTGTATTAAGATCCATTTCTATAACAATTTTTCAGGACAAAGGAAAGAATGTGCAGTTGTTATCATATTGCCAAGTTGAGTGTTGGCCATGCCAACAAATATTTTATTCAGAAATGTCTGACTTGAATGGGCACTCCCAGTCCTTTATTCACAAAGAAGTCTTTCAGTTCTACTACAGCCAACTACTTAGGTTGGAACATTGTGTGATTCTCTTTAAAAAACATTTGTGCAGTTGGATTCCACCAAATCAGTCCAATCAGTCAATCAACTAGTATTTATTAAGTGCTTAAGAATATACCAGGAATTGTGCTAAGTTATGGGAATACAAAGAAAGGGAGAGAAGGAGAGAAGGAAAGAGGGAAAGTGGGAGAGAGGGAGAGAGGGAGAGAGGGAGAGAGGGAGAGGAGAGAGAGGGAGAGAGGGAGAGAGGGAGAGAAGGAGAGAAAGGGAGAGAGGGAGAGAGGGAGAGAAGGAGAGAAGGAGAGAGGAAGGGAGAGAGGAAGAGAGGGAGGAAGGGAGAGAAGGAAGGAGGGAGGGAGGGAGAGAGGGATAGAGGGAGG
>NC_133617.1:735404517-735409517 GCF_048593235.1 Sminthopsis crassicaudata | reverse complement strand
TAATTTTATAAGGCAAATGTTATGATTATCCCCAGTTTATAGTCATGGGAATTGAGAATGAGAAAGATGACTTGCTCAGGATCACACTAATTTATTGTGATTCTGGATCCCAGTATGAAAAGTTTCCTCCAACCAATATTTACTGGAATTATGTAGATATAAATTCCCACTCACTATAACCTCCACAGAATTAAAATCAAGTATGGTATAGAGAGGGAACACAGTGAGTATGAAGTATCCATAAAACAGAAATGAAAAGTTCATTGAAGGGAAATATAAACTTATTTTTGTCAAGTTGGGGTTAAAAATAGCAATAAGGAAAGGAAGAGGAGCAGAAAAGGCTTTATGTAAGAATGACAACTGATGATCCTGAATGATGCAAGGGGTTAAAAGAAGAAAATGGGAGGGCATTCTAGGAATAAGGGACAACCTAGGCAAAGGCTAGGAGGTGGGAGAAATGGAATCCTGGTATTCTGAAAGCAACAAGAAGGTGGGTTTGGTTGAAAAAATGTGGAAGGATGTAGAGAATATCAAAAGATCGGAGAGTTACATGATAGAGGGCAGGCAACAGAACATTTCTCATAAGCACTCACTTATAGGAGAAATGCTGCTGAATTCATCGTGAAAGCTAATGAAAATACTGTAAAACTATAAATGCCCCCTTTTATCGCCACACTCCAACCTTGGGGAATAACTTAGGCAGTCTCGGGGTTCTTCCAGTAATTTCATGGATTCCACAGTATTGATCTGCTGCTTATTTTCATTTTCCATGTGCACTTAGAAAGGAAAAAATGGACACTACACAAATATTTTCAGATGGCTGCTTTGGTATAGCCTGAGGGCTTGAGATCATTAATGTCTCATTCCTAGTTTCTTGCCAAAGAAGAGTGCTGGAAATCAAATCACCTATTCTCTGCTCAAGTCACATAAATCTAACAAGTGTCTTTACGGTAAGATCCGAGGAATAGTACTGTTTATTCACTGGAAATACACTTAAAGACAGCAAAAATCAATGGCGTCACAGAAATACAGCAGAACTGCCATCTGACATGAGGAGGAAAGAAATGATTTCTCACTAGAACAGGAAAAAAACAATGGCCCTAAAGTTTTCTGAAAAGGTAAGCTTGACATTAAGGGCAAACAACTCTCCTTAAGTCAGAAAGATCTTTTTTATTTCCTTCCATTGAAATATTGTAAATGTTCCACTAACAACATTGAAGGGATTGTGAAAAGATGCAAAGTAAGACCTTTTTTGGTGGAACCCAGAAGTGTTCTGACCCTTCTGTCAATTAGAATTTTATGAATAGAATGACTAACCTGGTTCTATCATTTGAACCAAAGATCCCATCCAAGGAGACAAGCACAGAACACTCTAAGGTCCTATATATACCAAAATATGAATTGCAACTTTTTTGTAGTAGTACCATTATTGATAATAATACCAGCTAACATTTATGTATTGCCTACCATGTGCCAGGCAATACACTAAGTGCTTTTTACAAATATTATCCCATTTAATTCTCACAACAGCTCTTGGGAAGCAGGTGTTATTGTTATGCCCATTACTAGATGAAGGAAGAAGGCAAACAGGATCAGGTCACCACTACTAGTAAGTATCTGGCCCTGGATTTGAACTCAGACTTTCCTATATTCACCATACCATTTATCTGCCCTCCCTCACCCAGAAATAAACAAAATAGATGCCCGTTGATTGGAGAATGGCTGAACAAACTGTGGTTATATCTAGTACTGTGGTTGCTCAAAGGGCCCAAGGCCATAGGGGCCCACTGATCTTTGTCAGTCCTTGTTCTTGTCATACCACAGGGTTGGCTTTGGGCTCATTGCTCTGGGATTTCCTGTCTGCTCAACAGGAAAACTAGACATCCTGTGCTTTAATTTCTCCCTCAGCCCAGATTTTTGAGCAATAATTCTATTTTGGGCTCTAGTTTAAGGGATTCTTCCCAGGAAGAAGGGTAGGAAGTTTTTTTTTTTTTTTAAGGTACTCCCACAGTACAAACAAAAATCAAGAATGAAACCCACTATTTTTTCTCATATAGAAAAGGAAATGTTAAGCTACAAAGAATCATTGAATGAATACAACCAGTTGAGAGGCTACTATTCAGTCCTCCCTCATTGACACTTTACCAACAGTTTCTCTGTAATGAGGAAAGGCTTCACTATTTGATATTTCCCTTGTTGAACAGGTAGTTTCTCCCTCTCTGGATAACCCCTTCCTTCTCAATTAGTCTGTTGTAACTGCAATTGGTCCAGTAGCTGGTTACTGTTACCATGTTCAGGAAAAAAGAGGGATAGGGTGAGAAGCCAGATGCTTTTAGAGATTTAGAGATTTAACAAAATAAAAAAAAATAAAAAGATGAGGTGGTCCCATCTCTGATAGAGGTTTTTCTGAGAGACCATGAGTCTCCTGATATGGAATAGGGCATCCCTACCCCACAAACTGTAGAATTTGGATTCATCCTTTTTGAAGCTAGCTATGGAGAGGGTATCCCCTTCCCTACCCCCCCCATGCTGTAGAAATTGGAGTCATCTTCTCATATTTAGTTTAAGCCAACAGAAAAAAAGAATTGTAAGTGGCAGGGACTGTCTTATTAGTTGATTCATAGAATTCAAGCTTATACACCAAAGGGACTTCATGGATATCAGCAAACAGTCAGAGAATGGAAGGGGGAAGTGGAGGATGCTTCCACTGTATATCCCCTATGTATCAAATGCTCAGATGGATGGATCTAGCATCTTATTAATTCAGAAGTCCTTCCAGCAAAGTAGATCAAAGCCCTTTCATGCTGGGGGCTCTTGTTGGTGCCCTTCCCAAAGTTCTCCATGGGGTGTCCACTAAAGTCTGGGAGGCTGGCATTCTTCACTTTCCTTTAAATGTCTATGTCCCCAAAATAATTTATTTTAAAAAAAGGTCTATGTCCAAATGTTCTGAAACTGAACAATTTTTGGAAATGATTAAGGATTTTAGACTTCATCAAAGGAAGATGAAGAACTTGAAGAGCTAAAGCACATTTTCTTTCTCCAATGGCTAATGTTATGTTGACAGGAAAGGAGCCTAAAACAGAAACTGGAACAAAAGAAAGTCCTCGATGAATATCAACAAGCAAAACCCTCTGGAGCATGTTCTAAGGCCATTTACTTAATACTGGGCACACACATCTTAACCAGCACATCTCATTTAATCCTTCCAGGAAAGTAATTCAAAAGCTAGCCGTATTTCTTTGGTCTTCCCTAAGACAAGGAGGATGAACTCAAGCCCACAGCTGTTCAATATGCTCGGATATGAGAGAGGGAGAGAACGAGAGAAAGCACAGGCAGGGGAACAAGATGAGTCTTCAGAGAGTCATTCTGTCCATCCATCTATCCATTCATTCCTTTGTGTGCATGCATGTATTCAAATACTCTGCAGATGCAAGTGCTTTCCATTAGGATACGATTAAATATTCGAAACAAAAACCATGAAAACTTGGTGAGGGGGAAGCTTTGTCTGACTGCAAAAACCAGGAAGAATTTCTAAGAGACTTATAAATTAGACAACCTCAGGAAAATAAGGTTTAACCATCTTAACCATCACTATATTTGTCTTGATTTGGTTTATCTTGATTTGGTTTAACAGATCTGCCTTCAGGATTCCCAGATTAAACAAATCATTTGCTTTGGTTGAGCTGATCAGTGGATATACTTTTATTAAACACCTACTATTTACAATGTACTATCTTAGATAGTAGAAATACAAAGACAAATGTAAACAAGTCTTTACAGAAAAGAAATTTGCATTCTGTGGTTGAGAAACCACCAGTGAGAACACAGAAGGCACCAGAAATGAGCCCAGCATCCAGTTGATGACTAGCCTTTAGGTATCATGGCTTTCTGCTTGGTGAGAAGTGCTTGCTGGCTGAAGCAGTCACTAAAATGCTCCAGATTCCTTACAGAGAGGCCTGGAGAGACTTAAATCAACTGATGCTGAGTGAAATGAGCAGAACCAGAAGATCACTGTACACTTCAACAACAATACTGTATGAGGATGTATTCTGATGGAAGTGGAAATCTTCAACATAAAGAAAAACCAACTCACTTCCAGTTGATCAATGATGGACAGAGGTAGATACACCCAGAGAAGAAACACTGGGAGGGGAATGAAAATTGTTAGCACTAATATCTGTCTGCCCAGGTTGCATGTACCTTCGGATTCTAATGTTTATTGTGCAACAAGAAAATGATATTCATACTCATGTATTGTACCTAGACTATATTGTAACACATGTAAAATGTATGGGATTGCCTGTCATTGGGGGGAGGGAATAGAGGGAGGGGGGGTAATTTGGAAAAATGAATACAAGGGATAATATTATAAATATATATATATATATATATATATATATATATATATATATATATATATATATATATATATATATATATAATAAAAAATTAAAAAAAAATGCTCCAGATTCCTCATGGCAGTGACAACCTTTGCCTCTAAACACTATTTCCAGGAAGTTCCAACTGGACTCACTTTACCCCATTCTTTCTGGAGCCTGTGCCCAATGGTTTTACTAAGCTGCCAGAGACTATGGCCTTGAAGGACTTTGTCCTTGAACTTTGCTCTTCTGTTCAGTGAATGATTCTTTGGAAACACCAAATCAGGAAATACCAGTCATCTTTGACTTTAGAGATGCCCTTCATAACCTCCTCAACAGCTACCCAACTGCTCCTTGCTCTGCATGTAGCCATTTCTTCCAGAGAAGATGCTGTGCTCATAGGATTGGATTAGCTCAGAAGAAATGGGAGATGTGCAAAGTTAGAGAAACTACCCCAAATGTTCATAGGGACTATTTGTGTCTCATCTGGGGCAGAACATTGGGAGCCCAAAGTGGTCTGATGAGCTACAGCTGGACACACTGTAACTTGGTTCTAATATAGTGATGTCATTTAGGTCCCATTCAGGAATGAAGGACAGCAATCAAGCAACCCTTCCTTCT